>NW_019104122.1:526803-545744 GCF_001856785.1 Myzus persicae | reverse complement strand
AATCGAAAACGAAATCAAAAAAAAAAAATACACTCGTCTCGTCTATACATAGATTATACATACATATGAGTATATTATATATATATATATAGGTACGAGCGTACATATAACAAATGTAACTCACGATTATTAGGGCATTTTATCTGTGTCGCCGACGAATCGGCCAAGCACTTGCTCGAACTCTCAACGCGGAATTCCACCCTCAACCACCCCCGCCAACCCCAATTCAATACATGCTTAGAAATATCTACGGTCGTTCGCGTGTATATAATATACCTATATCACATGTATAATATAGCTCGGCGACTACGGGAAAATGCACACTCACGGCGTATCTCTACGCAACAATAATACGCAATACTTATATGTCATACACAATACGGTATACGGTACATGAATAGCATATTTTTCACGTGCTCTGATTTTGCTCGACGTTTTCGCGAAAGACGGTCCGCGATGGGGTGGCGGCGTAGGGGATGAACGATACTAGGCGTTTTTATGCGGAGTGAATGATGCGAAAACTCGCCGAGTCATCGGAGCGAGCTAACAAATGTTTCAGTTTTGGCGTACCTGTGCGACGCCATCCGATATCCACATCGATTCGTGAATATAGTGACCCGATACGTATCCTGTATAATATATCCTTGGGCGTAGGAGGTAGGATAATGTTTTTCGTTTTATTTATTTAGCCGCACCAGTCGGTGTATTATATTTATTTCCGCGGAACTATATTTTATGGGTAGGTCGTAAGTGCTTGCATTGTGTATTATTATAAATTAGCAAATATTAATGTTGTTATTATTGTTACAAGTGGCGTATAACAAAATGACGATAATAATGATTGTTCATTTATTTATTTGTATATATTAAATAATATTTAACAGAATAACAGCACTACATCGTCCATTTGTAATAAGACCTAGTGACGAAACAGAGAGACGAGTCTCAAAAACAAAATAAAAACTGTAATCTTTTGTACAATGTGACCTCTATATAGAGAACATGGATAGAGAGAATTACAAAATACCCTTTACAGGTGGTGGTCCACTATTAATAAAATGTCTATATAATAGTGATCATTTGCGAAATATTATAAGACATCCGAGAAGGTGCTATAGGGATAAACTACAAACTATAATAAACAGGTACACAGAACTTATAAAAAAAGTTGTTTTGACCAGGTTGTAGTGTCGCACATATTAAATTCAGTACTATTTATTAACTATAACAGGTAATAATATGCGTAATGCGTATACTATATAATATGTACTGTAATAAATGTACACATGTATTATATTTTGTACTTACATATAAACTTATTTATTCCATGAATATAACATATAATTTGTATGAGAAAATGATTAATAACGAATAGAAAAATAACGAGGACATTTTTTATAATAAATAAGTCGGCTGTAATTCCAGAAATATTTTTTCAGGAAGTTCAATATTTTACGGCACTATATATTCACTTTTTTTGAGTTTTTTTTCTACCGATAAAATATTTTCGCTCCCTCAAAAAAGTAATTTATACAGAACTTAAGTGCACACATACTTAGTACATAAGATGATTATTGATTAAACTGCAGGTTCTTGATTATGTGTATCTTATTGGATTTGTCCAGCATTGTAATTTAAAAGTTTTGTTCAAAAGAAAAATAGACAAAAGATAGTATAAATTAATATTATGTCACCACCGTCGCCGTCGAAGGGGTTGTTTCCACCAAAAAATAAATAATAATAAAATAATCAAAAATTAAAGTTTGAATCGTGAAAATGCTATTTTTTTAAACGAATAAATTTTGGTTTAATCTATTGTCGTACAATACGAATTCAACATAATTGAATTTGTATATTATACCCTGCAATTGTTCAGTATAATATAATCATACCAACCACTACAATGGCTAAAACAATGAGTAGGTCATTAAAAATTACTTATCACTCGCATTTCTGAACATTACATCGCTACGACTGCGAGAGGGTACGTAGACGGAGCTTAGTTTTTATTTTCATCACATTGTGTATATGCACGGTATAATGTAGCATTGTTACCTTTTTTATAAGTTTTTTACAGCATCTTTACGATTCGTCCATTCAAACAAGAAAAAAAAATCAAACAATGCATACCTCCATATTATAATAATATTATAAATGTTTAATCTTTGTATTGTTTAATTAGCACTCGAAAGTTTTCAATTTAAAACCTGCATGTTGTTATTTCTCGTTTACTGCGGTGACGTGATGTAAGGTTTGGGGGTGCAGGGTGATCGGTTAAAAGTTAATTTGCCGATAAACGGTTAGTTTAGGGTACGTCATCATAATAATGATTGATGTGTGAGCAATTCACGACGTCAGTCTCGGCAGTATAAACGGCCGGTGTTTAAGTTCGCGATTTAATAAGTATACGTTTATTTGGGTCTTTCGCAGAACTCGCCGTATCGACATTATATACCCAGATTATACCTACTCACAGAGCTGTGAATACAGTTTCTAGGGGTCCTTAAAAAACTGCATAATATAATATAGACTTGTGTGTTAGTTATATAACAATACACATCGTGATTGGGATTACCTAATCCAACCTAACCTTTTTCTTTACAACATTTCAACAATACAATTTCATTATGTTTCTGTAGTAATTTTATTGTAATAATTATATTATAAACATTCTACGTTTCCAGTTATCTGAATAATATTGTCTTTATCATTGATGTCGGGGTGTCGGACTGTGAAGGTATTGATAGTAATTAATAATACATCCGAATTTCTTGAGAATCCTTAGAAATTGGTTATTACAACTTGCAAGTATCGCTTCGTGGCACAGCAGAGAAAAACGGTTATTAGTGGGACTTTATGCCCTTAAAAACCTTAAAATATACATGCATTTATGCCATAAAGAATCGATAAATATACTATTATAATATGCATTTAAAAAAATTAAATTCTCTTACAAAATCGTTAAGCCGATCATAGGGTTTTGGTTTAAGGTCTAGGCGTTTTTTAATTATTTAATCATTTGTTCATTCGAAAGAAAAAACACGGCACGAAAACTACATACGAAGAACGCACAACACAACTGTCAACTCTTACTATTCAAGGGACCGTTTGGCCTCTATCTATAACTAGTATAGTCGTAGTCTATAAAATGGTTTTTTGGTATCTTTATCGGCTTATAGCCCCATCGGGAATCTCACGTGTGGTGTACCAATAATTAACAATACAATTATAATGATAGGCAAGAAAAACGCAAACATAAATTTTGAAATATTTATATCCGGTCCACTAAATCTATTTAAAATTAACTTTTTTTTATAAAACTAAAAAACGTACCCCTTGTATAAATAATTGTCAAATATATGCACTAATAAAATGAAAAATGGTCAAATATGAATTTGTATTGCTACGAAACAAATTTATACATTAATTAGCTATGTTTTTAATGATTATTTAAAAACATGCAAACTCCTAGAAGTCCCGAGCCCTAGTTATTAGCCGTGTAATTGAATGTTCAATATTTTCGCTGTTCCTGTATTCATATCGTTTACAGTTTATTGTTTAATGTCGTACACTAAATGGCTAATTGATATATAGTTGCCGGAGTGTTTTTATTTCTATATTGAAGACAATAATTGAAGACTATACATAGGCTATACCTGCCTAGTTACATTAACACTGGCATCTGAAAGACCTTTTGTTTGTCAAATTTGTTAACATTTTCCGAGTCTCTGCGACTATTTTTTTTTTATCACGTGATGAGATGATCGAGGAGCTTGTGCATTAATTTTCTCCTGGTCCCGAAAAACTTTGGGACAGCTCTGCTGGGTTACTCTTAAAACATGCCCACGTTTAGTTTCGATTCCCAGTGGGCTTGGATACGAGCGAAAAGTGGCGTAACCGCGAGGCAGGCATAGCCATTTAACCATAAATACTCACGGTTCGTAAACGACTTGCGGCTTGGACGTCAAAGAAAGCTGTAGATACGGTTGACAAGGGGATGGGGGCGGCAAAGTTGCAGTGTTCGGAAACAACGATAGGAGTCGTGCGGCAGCGTCTTAAATTACTTCAGACCCGTATGGAAGTGGCGGTCCGGTGTTAAATTGGAGGCGGAGGTTTTAATGTTTACGTAATAATAAAACGCCAACCGTCTGCAGCAGCAGTCGTGCGATCCTGCGTGGCGTATACCTATATGTGTGTGAGTGGTTGTGTGTATGTGTATAATGCGAAATAATAAAGGACAACTTTTAGTACTTTTGGGGGGAGGTGTGACGCCGAAAAAGGGTTCGCAGCGCATACCTACATCTAAAATAATAATAATAATAATGCATATACATTGTCGCTGCGAGCTTAATCAAATACCTACGGACGCCGAGCCACTGCGGCTATTATAAATATTTCGATATTGCGAATTCCGCAAGCTCACTTTTCGGTATGTTCACTATATATACACGGCATACGATCATTCTTTTTGCCCTTCCACCGTAACATAAATACATATGTACGTCCCTCGTCGACTTAACACGTTCTTATATTAGTGTGGTGAGCGTGTCGACGTTGTTTCGGAGTCATTTCTATAAGATGCGATAATAACTATTGATTACCTACAGAAAATGAAAACCTCCGATGTGCAGATTGCAGGTTTGTGTTCTCTAGAAGTTATAATTATTAGGTCATACTATAGTTACATTTTTTTTAAAATAAATAAGTGTGTATGAAATGGTTTTTTACTAATTTATAAGAAACATACGAATATTTTAATAAACTCCATATTTTATTTATTATATAAATGACCATCTAATAAAACCAAGAGTTTGTATTTATTATTTAACGATCAAATCAATGTTTAAACAAAATTTTTGTCGTTGAAATTATACATAATGTTATTTGAATAATATACGAGTATCGACTTTCATTTAATATTTTATAAAGTAGAAACGGGAATAGATAACTTAAATATTCCTGATTAATTGATCGTGTTAAACATTTTACCTGTGTACAACTTTCATATATTATTCTAAAAGAGAGAAACCCAATGTACAGTAAATAAAAAATTGTTTTAGCCCAACTTGTTATAATATTAAAATGACCCAGCTTGATCTCCTGCAGCTCCTGAAAATAATGTTGACAACCACTTAGAAAATAATGAAGTTTAACATATAAATTATTGTAAATAAAACAAAAAAATCCATACAAATATAGCTGTGATAATGATAAACTTAAAAACAAGTGATATGAGATTTATTTAAAACTTTATTAAAAAATTACACGAATTACTATGTAACTAGGTAAGGGTAAAATTAAATGAAATTATCTAAGTAATACATGTGACATGTATAATATATATATATATGAATATTAAAACTAAAACCTTTACATATTTTTAGTTTATAAATGTAAATATTATATTGTATGAATCCAATAATATATAGTAGTAATAAGTGAATAAATAAATAAATAATAATAATATACCATTAAATCCGATCCCTGCAGTCATGTTGTACTTTTTTCAATTATGATGTGGCGAAAAGTGCAGTAATTTTATGAAACTCGATTTAAAAGATGCAACTTTTGAAATGAGCCTAGCTTGGTGTTTTTCGTCATATTGTATACTACATATTATTATACATTATATATTTCCGTACGTTATATTTTTGTGTTACTGATAGAATCATATTTAATGAACATTGATGAACATTTAAAATTGTTATACATTTCTCTTACCCCGAGGCGCTCTTGAGAACGACCTTTTTTTTTATAAAAAATCGTATAATATACTTTATTGCCTACTTAGGTTACTTTGTAAATAAAATATGTCATCGCACACTAGTCTAAGGCAACATAATATAGCAGTCTGATGTCTACTTTCATTTGATATCATTAGAACTAGTGCTGCTTCAATAGCAGTAATGTTACGTTTTATCTAAAACGTATATTACTGCAATATTATTATAGTATTCGTAACTATGTAAACATAATATATTTTGCATCACGGTGTTTCTTGGACATTATAGGCTTTTTAAAGTTTTTTATTTTAAAAATATCTCAAAATTGAACCAAAACTATAAGAAACACACGAATTATGAAGTTTCTTCTAAAAGCTCCTATTTATTTATAATGAACCTACATCACAATATATCGGTATTTACTTTATTAGAATCGAAAAAATAATTTTCCGGACTCTTTTCCCAGATAATAGTATACCTTTTCGAATGATACATAACAGTCTCGTCACCGGGGCGCGGGTGTTTCGCCCCAGGCAGCAGGAAGTCTCCCAGACTCGACCGTACCAGTGCTGCAGGGGTCGAAAAGCACAGGAGACACGGGCAGGGCAACCGGAAACAACTTCACCGCGTCCTACCACTGTTCAGCGTGTATATCATAAATTATATAGTATATTTGTCCTTGTGTGCGTGTGTGCGTGTGTGCGCGTGTGTGTGTATGTGTACTTGTGTATTATTATTATTATTATTATGGTATAGCCGGTATATGCGGTATCTCGGGTGTGAGGCAAGACAAAGACGCCTCTATACTTGCACGCACCCCGCCCCCCCTACCGTCGTCCGAACGACGAGCGCCGTTTGGTCCGGCGACACGGTCCCCGCCGAATCACAATTTGCGGCGCCGTATAATAACAATAATATATTATGCGCTCGTAAGATGCGTCAGGGGCAGAACAGAGAAGAGCCTTATAGGTGCCCGCACGCGTTTAAAGCACACCCCGGGAAACGGTTGTCAAGCATTATTTAGACATATTTTTATGGTTAAGGGATGAAAAATATAAATACGAGGAACGCCGCGAATCTACATAATATCCCCGTAACAATATTATTAAATAATATATATTATTATTATTACGCCGTTATACCGCAGAACGCGTTTGCAATAACATATATAATATATTATAGGTCTGTAAAGTTGCATGCGCGTATGCGGTTTTATCGTGCACACTCGAAACTCTATGCAGCTGTGACTTGCAATAGAACTTGTGGGGAAAAAATATTCCAGGCCATTATAGTGTGATTATCTTTGTAAAAACATATTATTATTATTATTACGTCATGACGATGGGAAATTATTAATGACTAAATAATTATTATTATACGAACTATTTTTATGTATTTTTCCCCGCAGATTCCAATCGAAACCTCAGTATAAAGTGTGCGTGTGCAGTGACACGGTTCGGTGGTTTCGAGCGACATCAGACGAGAACGTTGTGCATGTATTGGCGTTCTACTCGTATTATTATAACATGAAGCTATAGTGAATGATATTTCACTTCCTCTCTGCGGCTCTTCACACTGCGGCCCAATCGCTCGCCGACCGCACTTTGCAGTTCACCGTCGAGAGGTGTTTAATAATAAATACAACGTCGAACCCATCGGGCGACGATGGCGATGGCGAACCCTCTGCTGCAGCCAACAAAATAATAATAATTATGACGTGGCTGGAGACGAGGAATCCTGCACAGCGACTACCTATAGGTACCCACCAGCTACCCACTCGACGCAACCGACGAACAGCACTCGGACGACCGTCGACCGGAAACCCTTTTATCAGTTCCCAATTAAAACACCGGCGTAGTGCACGGATTACATGCATATTGTATTGCTATATAATATTGCGATATGCATTCCACGACTACTCTATAATATTATAATAATATATAGTATTAAGTGTTTATGTACAACTCGCGTTCTAATCCGACGGGGTTGCGATGAAAGCCCCCCCCCTCCCCACGCCGCCGTCGCATTTAAAATAATATTGTGCTTATATCATATAGATCATGGGTAAGTACTAATATTATAATATTATGATAACCAGATAACCTAAAACAATGTTTTGGTTTTTTTTAAGGGATATTATAAAAAAATTACTTTATTATTATTTTATAAATGCTGTTATAATAAAAAAAATATTTCCAATATTTTGTTCTTGATGTGTCTATTTGAATTGATAAATTACAATTTATTTCCAAACTTAATAATTTTATTCTCAAGTAATAATTTTTCACCGAGTCATAATGTCCATTGCAATGGACAACCCTCCCATTTTGGTCAAAATGGGTAAAAGTGCCCCCAACTTTTTTTATTCTATTTACAATGTCCTACAAATGAGGTTTCTTGATTTTAATATTTTTTTTTTTGACTTTTTCATAATTTGGGACTGAAAGGGTTAAACACTTGTTTTTCATGGTTAAAATTATGATACAAACATTGCTTTTTTGAAACTATTGTTTTTAGAAGATGTAGCTATTTCGAATTTACTTTTGTAATTAGGTTATACCACAGACTATATGAAGATATAGTCTGTGGTTATACTGAAGACTAAAGAGCTATTAAAGAGCTACTAAAGAGTTACCAAAAAAAGTATAAACACCGTTTTTTTGTATAGTTATTTTAAGTTCAAATTTCGATGAATATTTATATATAACCAAGAATAACGATTTTAGTTATTTTGTTGTAATTAAAAAATATTATTCGTGGGTAGGTACTTGAAACTACTAAAATATATTCTTATATTCAAATATGATGATTTACATTTAATAATAATTCAACTTATCGATTATCGTATTAATAATAAAAATATAAAAATAATATAAAATATCATATTCGGACAAACTGTTTCCGCTCAGAATTATTTTTTCGTATATTATAATATTATATCATCGGATTTAAATTTAACACCATCCATTACAGTGACCCATGGGTGTACTTGTAAATTGTAACCTTCTGTACAGTAGAGTGACACATAGTTACACGTTTTTTATTTTGTTAACAATGATACCACGATTGACAACTACGATGAATTATATAATTTTTTTTAACAACAATTACATACATATTTTTCGTATGCGTTAGGCACATAATTTTCAACAATACCACAGCGATTATATCGTCACGGATTTGCTTACTCTCTTCCTCTCACCAGGTGGTTTGAGAACAACAGACTTTAGGATCTCAGTGGTTATTGGGATCCTCCCATACACTTTCTCAACTTTCGCTGTCGAGGAAAAGCTTGATTTGTCTGAATCCGATTTTTTCGGAGTATTCTGAGACAACGGTGGTAGTGGTTGACAAAATACACTAGTCGACGGGGGTGCAGGTGGCGGCGGAGGCACAAATGCACTTGGCGCCGGGGGTGCAGGTGGCGATGGAGGCAAAACTGCTCCACTCGGACCGGGTTTTGCCATTGGATGCATATCATAAGATGGAGCTGCAGCGAATGCAGCTGGTTCGCCGTAACAGCGGTTATCGGCAGGAAACATTCCAGCGAACCCGAAGGACTGTGGTATTGTCCACTCCAACGAACGATGTGAATAGTTCATACCGATGATGTGAGATGTGTTTTTCATTACATCTTCTGCACACATACATATCGTACACACATAAAAAAAAAATTGTTAAGTAAGAACCATAAAATTGATTCATGAGTATACATCAAAATATCATAGACAATGTATATCATACTTTCTAGGGTTGCAATCCTAGTCTTAATATCATTATATTTGCGCATCGGCTTCTCTGAGTTACCTTTATACAAACAAACATCGTAAATCATAATATATAATATATGATAATGACACACGTGTTTTAGATAAAAATTACTAATTACTTTCTAATGAAATCAATTTATTTTCCATCTCGTGGAAACGGGTATTCAACATTCCATAACAGTGTTTGATACTTTTAACGTCACAACCAATGGTCATGAATTCATCGTCAATTTTTTCCATCAACGATTGTTGGTAATTTGACAATTTGGTGTCTACCTTGTTGTTTAAATCTTGTATTGTTGTTAGGGATAATTCATTGTCGGTCTGAGTGTGTGCAGATTGTGTCAACTTCGATAACATAAGATCTTCAAGTTGACGCAACTGCAGAATGCGAAATAAAATAATTCTTTACTTAGGCTATAAATTAATTTAGCCCTGGTCAAGTCTATGATCATTTTTAATTGAGTTAAGAGGACGTATAGGTACCCACGTGTATTGTCTTCATCTTCCAAGTGCGTAACATAGACTGCAGTTGTACGCTTAGCAGATCACGTTTAGGTCTGGGATATTAGAAATTAAAGTGAAAAAAAAAACTAAAGCTAAGATGGTAATCAATGGTAATTATGATCTAGGGCATCTCATGGGCTTCTTATTATATTTTAATTTTAATGTGAGTTATGAATATTTTAAAACCGTATATTGTTTGTATATCTTAAAATACTCATATCCTGGTTTAAAATTAAAATTTAATAAAAAGCCTATGCGGTGTTCTAAATAATAATCTAAGATGCAAATTGTATAAGAGGTCAATTCATTCTAATGTTTAAGCTAGCGAAGCTTTACTTGTAACTTACAGTTACTTTACCGCTGAATATAACATTTGCTGGGTATATGTTATGCACTTGTAAGACTAAAAAAATATACAAGACTTTGTTACACTTGTAACCACACATGAGGGTATACTAACGTGTTTAACTTTCTCATAAATTGATAGAAAAAATTTTAAGAAATTTTAAGTTAATTATAGTTATCCTTTTTTTTTTTTTTGAAATCAGGTAAGTTAAAACTTATAAGTTTATGGAAAATTAAAATTAATTTATTAACTTCAGTAAGTTATGAAAAAAATATAAACATAGGAAGAAGGTCTGCAACCTTAACATGTCTTAAAATAATAAAAATAATAAATATTATACAATGACATCAATACGAAATACGATTCTGAAATAACACGGTCTCTGACAGCCTATAATAACACTAAGTAGGTATATTTTGTAATATTGTGATTGAAGTAATTTTACTGTATAATAATAGGCATTATACTATAATAGTACTAAAGTAGGTTAAATTCATTTTTGTCTAAAAAATCTAATTCGAAAATGTCATTAGGTGTGGTTAGGTTAAATATGCCAATTTTAAGTTTCAAGTACCCACAAATAATATTTTTAAATTACAATTTACAACAAAATAACTAAATAATATTTATACCGAAGTAAGCCAATTTTGCATTTATGATTTATATTTACTGAACAATTACAAACAATAATGTATCGTTACTTATTTTGTTTAGTTTTTATGAAATAGGTTTGGTAGGGTAGGCGTTTGGGGGTATGGGGGCGTAGTCTCCACGGATCTGCGTCCTCTGCATAATTTTGGCACCCCCAGTGTTTGGTCAATAGTTGCACCCATGAAGTACACTCGGAGTGTTGCCGCAGATTGAGCGAACGACCGTGCTTGACCAAGCCACTATATCAGTCTTTTATAATCGGCTTACGCCGCATAAACTTTAATTTATAACTGGCACAAATTTTGGTCTCAAAAAATGTGCTGTTAGAATTTGTATAGGTTTTTTTCTGACTTCCACTTTGCACATTCAATTTTTAAATTCTCTAATGGATTGTATATTCGTAAAAATTCTTTGGAATTACGTTCGTACGGAGTGGACGGCTGTTACCGGTACGACGGACTTGGCTCGCAGATGACAGAGTTTCAGTGACTTCTGTGTTCCGCAAGGCGAGCACCTTATGGCTGCTCGCCTGGCGTGCTGCTATTGAAGTCCGTCAATGCCTACAGTCCGAACCTGGGTCCGATTACTCGGTGGTGTCGACGACGTGGAGTAACATGCAAATCTATTAGAATTTATTATTTGAATGCTCATCTGTGTTAATGTTTATCGCGTTTAATGACTCATAATTATTGTTTCAGTGATTTTCAATCATAAATCTTTAAAACAACCAATCGAGATAATAACTTGGGACTTGGTGCCATATTATGTATAACTGGTCTCAAAACAATTTTCGTTACATATTTGTCCTAGTAATTTTACCGACCACTGCTTTGTACTTTCAATTTTTAAATTCTTAGGAACTACATTACTGATTGTTTATTTGTGAGGGATGCTTATTATTTTCTGAACCTTCGTCTATGACATATCGTATCAATATAAAATTCTTACACACAATCCTTGGCACTTAGATTTCCCTAATATCCTCTCGTAAATCGATGATTTGTATTTATTGAGATATTATGGATACTTCATGAAATATACTTCAAATCGTTATAAAATGATCGTTCTAATATTTAATATACCACGTATGAAGCCATGTAGGGCATTCTCATAATATGAGATTTCTAAAGATTATTAAATTACCCGAAATAGCAAATAGGAGATAATAATAATTATAATATGGGTATTTCCATCCATTCCGAAGTAAAAAATACTAAAAATATATTTTGATTAATATTATAGATAGGTAATATGTAAGTTACTTGTAGATCTTGAATCTTTTGTTTTTCATCACCGCGTCGAATCATTTCTACATAATAATGATTATTTTAGATACATATTTGTTTAATATTCGAAAATATTAATATTAGATAGGTATCCGTCATATTATTATGAAACAACTACCTTCCAACTCGTTCAATCTATTTTCCAATTGCAGATTTATTTCTATCACTTTTTGAAACTGTTCAATGTCAATACTAACGGATACAGCTGCCGGGTCTAAATTGACTCGAACACTGATAGATTTCTTACTCACGCTTACCTAAAGCATAAGAATAAATAATAAGCACATATTATTTTATGGTACCAACGACCTACATCGAATAGATGCATCGTTCGACCCTATATTATTATTATTATTAAAACAATTTACCAATTTCTTTGGCATGTTCTTCCGTGCGTCAAGAAACGATTCAATCAGATGTCTCGTGTTTAAAAATGCTAACATCCCGACAACACTAACACGTACGACTCCTATGATTGAAAAATTAAACTCATAAGTCATAATATTCGCAATGCAAATGCTTAGTAAGAACTGAATATAATAACACTCGAGTAAACTAAATTGCAATTTACACATTGTGTACTGGTATAGTATACGTTGTTAGGTTTTCTTATTCCAGCCAGGAGACAAATAGTATAATTATTTTTAATCTCCTATGCGGTATGAGGAACGTGGTATAACATTTTCAAGACTTTTGATCCAACGAATTTTTTAATCGACATTAATTTAAAAAATAAAAATAAAAATCTAAAATTGTATATACCTACCAATAACTTGTTCAACATAATCATTTGATATAATGAGTCAAAATATTTTGAAAGTTTTCTGATTTAAATCTATTATGCCTATAAATAACGCATAATTCAAAAATTGTGTGATACATATATTACTAATATAATTCAGTGAAAATTGTATGTACTTTTTACGGTTTTTTTTTTTAGAGTTCCACTAGAAATAAAATTCATTTCAATTTTTTCGAACTATAAAACTTATACTAGTAGGTCCTTGGTTTTTACTGACGCCTTAAAAACTATTAGGAACTTTTTACTTTTGACGCTCCAGAGTACCTATTAGATTCACTTTCCTAGTTTTCATTTCGAGTCTGCGAGCGCCCATGCCCCCTTCCCATTTTTATTTTTAAATTTGAATTCTATCAAATTTTTTTATAATTTTTTTTATTTTGATTCTTAAAATACATTTGCCTGCAGGCGCCCATGCCCCCCTTCCCATTTTTATTTTTAAATTAAACTCTAGTTCAATTTTTTTAAAACATTTTTTAAATTTTGATAACCATATATTGCCTTATAAAAATTAAATAAAATATTATAAAAAAATTTAATAGAATTCAAATTTAAAAATAAAAATGGGAAGGGGGGCATGGGCGCCCGCGGGCAAATGAATTTTAAGAATCAAAATAAAAAAATGTATGAAAAAATGTACATTAAAAACAAATATTAAAGACTGCAGTCTACAATATCACTATACCTTAAGTCATAGCTTTATTTACATTAATTAGATCACGAAACAATGAATATGTATAAGGCACTAACTGGTTATCAAAATTTAAAAAATGTTTTTGAAAAATTGAACTAGGGTTAAATTATAGAAATAAAAATGGGAAGGGGGCCATGGGCGTTCGCAGACAAATTAATTTAAAAAATAAAAAATGTATGAAAAAATGTGCATTAAAAATT
The DNA here is from genome assembly GCF_001856785.1 of Myzus persicae. Lineage (NCBI taxonomy): Eukaryota > Metazoa > Arthropoda > Insecta > Hemiptera > Aphididae > Myzus > Myzus persicae. Next base: position 531,768 of record NW_019104122.1, on the reverse strand, counting down.
TAAAAACATATATTAAAGACTGCAGTCTACAATATCGAGGTTTTCAATATTATGACTTTGTGAAACTTCACAGTTTAAAGGCTTTGAAAAAAATAAATGATAAGCTCAGCACGGATGTAAAATACTAAATGGGTACTATACCCTTTTCCAAGCTTCTTATCTTTTTTGGACTTGATTATTGAAATGTGATTGGTATCTATATAATATGTATAGACTATATAGACTGTACAATTAAGAACCGTATGGTGAATATTAAAATATTATAACAATTTTATTTAAATAAGAACTAAAATAAATGAAATTATACGAATTATAGATGTTAATTTCATATCTGTGACATCATAAGATGTGTCGTCTCTGAATAAAAATTAAATTTATTCTAACCTAACAATCGATATTTTTACAATATATTTAGATAAAACTGTAAAAGAATGTGCATTTTGCAGAGACAAAAAGATTACTGCGCTTGGACTTTACTAATGAACCTATACTGTCTCTATACATCATTTAAATTTAATACTTCACCGGGTAAACCGTTTAACGTTAGACACTCATTATTTCAATAACTATTAATCCTTTTAAAAATAACTTTTGAACATAACTTCAATTCGTTAAGAAAACAACATTTTTCTAAAAAAATTATATTTTTATTATTTTTATCGTCATAATTTTTTTAAATATTATACTATTTTTTAGTTACTACATTTGAACCCTTATTCCAAGGCATAATATTTTTCGAAATGCTTGAAAAAATAATGACTACAAAAATCGAATTTTGAACCAGTAGCTTATAGAGATTTCTAATTCACAAGTATTTAAGGATTAAACTTCATATATGAACGTAAGTTAGGAGTGATAATCTCGATTAGGGAACTTGTACAAGTTACAAGTACGTACTTTGAGTGCCGAAAACATCGATATATAAGTACGCAACATTAAAAAAATACCTGAACTTATATAAAACTTTATATACAATTTTTTGAATATTTCAGGTGTATATTTGACTTTGGTGTTTTCGTTTCCGGGGGGACCGGGTTTCTCTGGAAATATTTACAACCTTACACAAATAGACATAATAATATAGAACGCGTTTCCCACCTGCAAATCCTCAAAGCCTCAGTTCCAAATAAAGAATTATGACTTTATTTTATATTACACTGCCGTTGTGCGTGCGATGATATAACTTTCAGATTCATATTACTTATATATGAATATTATTATTATTTTAAGTACACGTAGGTGTATAATATTATGTGGCAAACAAACGAAGCGTGGGATTAATATATATTAATATAGGTATCATATTATAACCGTTTTAGAAAATAAAATTTAATCCGAGCTCACCGGTTGGTTTGGTTTTTATTTATTACTTCTCAATTTCGACGACACTATTATAATATAGGTAAGTGGCTTAAAAGACATGAAAGCCGCGAAAGTTCGTTGTGAAAGTTCCAGCTCATCACAATATCATAATATACTCTCAAATTACGCTGTATCCGAGTTCAAACTATAAACTGCGTGAAATTGTATACAGCTAAGTACCTTCGTAGCCCAGTAGCCACCGTCCTTATGATAAGAAACGATATAAATATATAATATACATATAATTCGGTCCACTGAACTAACTCGTTATTCTGACAATTCGGAGACAGCCCCGTAACACTATTCTGCAATCTTTAGAAACAGTGTAAACTGTAAAGTCTTATATCTTATAACATTTACTATTGTCAGAAGTTTAATAATTAAATATATTGTCAGATCCGTAAAAAAGAACTTGTGAGTAGAATTGAAATTTTCTTTTGAGTCGTGCAATATTTTGATTAAAATTATCGTTGAAATAATAAAATAACTTTAAGTTTTATGCTTGAACAGTATAACTAAAAGTGGGAATAAGATGATTTTAATAAACTGTTATTATAAATAAATTAATAACACCTAGATAAGTTCCCAATTTGCAAAAATAATAAAAATCTCATTTTTATTTGCATCGTAAGTGTTTGAATTGATAATGCATAGTTCGTGATCTTAACTGTGTCATAGTATTCAGTAGTCAGCTGTAGGTACCTATTTGTTACAACGGACATTACGATAATAATTTATAATACCGACTAAAAGTTATAGAGTACTTATCGTATAATATATCGACCTATATCAGATCAAAATGTCAAATATCGCAGTAGCGAAGAGTTTAGTCCGAGACCGAATGTATGCTTCAGGTTTTTGATGATCTCCAAGCAAATCGCCCAAAAGCATTGGACGATAGTGATCCCTCTAGTTTTCCGATGCGCTGACGATGTAAATCAATGTCTAACACGGCAGTCCAAACAAATTCTGCAGGCAACGTACTTGAGATAGGGAGGGTTGCCGTCCATCGCGTCCAAGGAATTTATCGTTTCGACGTCCACCAAAATACCAAATCGTATAACGCGCCAGAAATGACACCTGCCACCACAGAAGTTAGCGAAATCGAAATGCTGTCATCCGTCTCATCGTCTTTGCCACCAGTGTGTGGGCCGATTGAAGCCGACGAGCTGCAGTTCAAATTTCAACATGGCAACAGAGTTTGGTCATGCAGAGGCTAAAACGGCTCCTCGACAAAACCGCCTGACCACAAGACAGTTAGCTTCCAGAACACGGTAACCTGGGGCTGCCGAGGAGATGCACGGACGGACCTAATGGACGGCGATATCGGTGTTTAGTCCTAGACACCTCTCATTTTGGTGTCTGCCGAGAACAGATGTCGGATGTCCGCACTTGGCCGAGCACACCTGGAATTGACTAGGCAGATTCACAAAAATAAACGTTTTTTTTTTTTTTTTTGTTATTAAATTGGTTTTTATTTGATAGATAATTATATTATTTTCAAAAGACGAGCTGGAATAAAATTAATTTATGTGGCTTGAAGAAATTGTATCTTTATTGTTCAGGTATACTTTCGGTTTTTTTTTTTTTTGTAACTGGTGTAAAAGCTTCAAGTGAAAACTCGAATTGAATTATTAAGATTTTTGACCAAAAAAACAAAAAGAATAATTAGTAATAATAATTTGGCGATTTGCATTATATATTACAGTTCAAGACTTAGGAAATCTAAAAGATGAATAACGGATTTTCATTGGCGAGTTTCAACATCCATGTGAAAGGATCGTTTCTCAAGCAATTGGTTGAGCAGTGGGGTATAATAATATAATAATTACTTCGGGTGTTTCGTATCAGAACTTTCATAGAACCAACTTATATAAGCGCGAGAAGTAGCGAATGGGAGTCAACAGGGCCAGAGAGAAGTTTTTGAAGAAAAGACAGTAGTAATATTGACGGCCAGATAAGGTGGAGCTGAAATTTTGAAAACAAAGCGAATTTATACGTCATATACGCTACACGTCGTCTGTACGACTCTGCTGGAAAAACGCTCGGTGTCCACAGCATCAGTTCTCAATTCCCATCGTACCTGCCAACTTAATGCGGTGGACCACTCGTTTTTGGCTCGCCTGGGTACCTATAATATATGTGTGTATAAAATATTATTACAAGTACGTTAACTTTGACTTTATCGCTCGACCAAAGTAACATATTATTATAATAATAATATACACGCTCCACGTACGTATCTACAACAATAATATAACAACATTATTTAACTCCGGTGAAGCGTGCAGCTGTTGGGGTGGGACTTGTGTAGGCTCGCGAATGTTTATCATAAAATAATATATATTACAGTAATATGCACCGACGAATATAACTGAGGCCGAAACATTCGGGGAGTACTGCGAAAGCGTCTTGAGAAATAATAATAATTATACGACCATCTCTAGCACAGAGTATAGACGTGAATTTAATTTTGTGTAGGCACCACAGCTACTACCCGATGAGTGTCTACGACGGAAGAGTCGTTCACCGCGAATCATATACGTAGGTTCCTATACCGTGGTATCCGGATAAACCGTCACGAAGTTTGGGCCACCAATCCAGACCCGGTTGAAAACCAGTCTACGGTTTCGTGGTTTTAAATATTTTAATAAACCTATTGGTAAGAAAACTACTTTTGAACGTTGTTGCCTATTTTTGAATATTGTTTTTGCATTATTCGGATTTGATGTAGGACAAATCGCCGTCGCCGTTTCACCGTAAAACAATTTTGACGTCGTAATAATGTTTCAATGGAATTTCAATCGTGTTTGTAATTACGAAAATTCGAGGTATCGGCATCCGACAAAGCTTCTACAATAAGCTAATGAACCGTTAGTCCGCAGTATAAACATTTTTCTCCGCAACGCGGCCCATATTTTCCCCAATAATTACACCTCTGCGGCTCAGTGTTGTTTTGTTCAATAATTACGCCACTGCAGCCGGCGACGACCGGTCTGTACTTAATAACAATATCATGTGAGCACACGCGCGTTTATATCAGTTTATATGCGTCATTTGAACCACTACGCACTCAGTGTACACACGCGCACTCATACGCACTAACGACGTACGACGACACTGTTCTAGAATCGTCGTCGCACACGCAGTAATATATTTCAATTAAAGTTTCCCTTTCACGCGCAAAGTTATCAGCCACACGAAGACGACGACGACTTACACATCGCCCTCCCTCCGTTCCCGCTGCGGCGGCAAATAGTCTCGAGCCGCGTCGGAGGATGTATTCGGTCGGACACGCAGTAATGGCACGCTAATTCCTGTATTCGTATTAAACGGCGGCGTTAACCCCTTCGGCGGCTGTGGCGCCCCGATCTCCGCCCCCCCCCCACCCCCACCTCTACCACCGCGACACGGCCTCCGAAACAGATAAGAACTTTGGCGACGACACAACAATGGGACCATCACCGGCAGCAGTACGCACGTACATATACATATAGTATACTCGTGCGTACACACATATATTGTACGTACATATCAACGCACACATTTCACACACATAACGTACACACGCGCGCACTCTGAACACGTCTACGGCCCACCCCC